>NC_057802.1:320415276-320424359 GCF_018294505.1 Triticum aestivum | reverse complement strand
AGTCGGAGTTACAAATATGGCAAGTTACATGCGGGGTGTTACAACACTCCACCACTACGAGAGGATCTCGTCCCGAGATCTAGGACTGAAAGAACTCCGGATATTCGGAACGGAGATGGTCCTCGCGTTCCCAGGTGGCTTCCCGGTCGGAATGGTGCGACCACTTCACTTTCAGGAATTTGATTGACTTGTTGCGAGTCTTGCGCTCAGTTTCTTCAAGAATAGCAACTGGGTGCTCATGATAAGACAAATCTTCTTGGAGGTCAATCTCTTCGAAGTCGATAGTGCGCTCAGGCGTCTTGAAGCACTTGCGGAGCTGTGACACGTGGAACACATCGTGCACGTTCGCGAAGTTGGAAGGAAGCTCAAGTTGATAGGCGAGGTCGCCTCTTTTGCCAATGATCTTGAAAGGACCCACATATCTCGGGGCAAGCTTCCCTTTGATACCGAAACGACGAGTGCCTTTCATTGGAGAGACGCGGAGGTAGACATGGTCTCCGATCTCGAATGCCAAATCACGATGCTTACTATCATAGTAACTCTTCTGGCGCGATTGCGCGGCTTTGAGATTATCACGGATGACTTTACACATTTCTTCAGCTTCAGTGATTAAGTCATTGCCAAGAAGTTGGCGTTCACCAGTCTCTGACCAATTAAGAGGAGTACGGCACTTTCTGCCATAGAGAATCTCGAATGGGGCCTTGCCCGAACTCGCTTGGAAGCTGTTGTTGTAGGAGAATTCAGCATAAGGAAGACAATCTTCCCATCTCATGCCGAAGGAAATGACACAAGCCCTGAGCATATCTTCAAGAATTTGATTGACTCGCTCGACTTGGCCACTAGTTTGAGGGTGAAAAGCTGTGCTGAAGCGAATGTTTGTGCCCATGGCCTTCTGAAAGGAGTCCCAGAACTTAGAGGTGAAGATGCTTCCACGATCCGAAGAAATCAATTTTGGAATGCCGTGCAAAGAGACAATTCTGGAGGTGTAGAGCTCTGCCAACTGAGCTGCTGTGATGGATTCTTTGATAGGAAGGAAATGAGCCACTTTAGAGAGCTTGTCGATGACAACGAAGATAGCATCATTTCCGCGCTTGGATTTGGGAAATCCAGTCACGAAGTCCATTTCGATATGATCAAACTTCCATTCCGGAATAGCAAGAGGTTGGAGGAGACCAGCTGGTCGTTGGTGTTCTGCTTTCACTCTTCGGCAGACATCACATTCATTCACGAATTGAGCAATCTCTCGCTTCATTCGAGTCCACCAATACAACTGCTTGAGGTCATGATACATCTTCGTACTTCCAGGATGAATGGAAAGGAGAGAATTGTGCGCCTCGTTCATTATGACTTTCCTTAGATCACCTTTCGGAACCACTATCCGGTCCTCGAAGAACAAAGTGTCTCTGTCATCAATGCGATAGCACTTGTATTTGGAAAGACCCTTGTCGATACCACGTTTCACCTTCTTCACCATGGCATCAAGGAGTTGTGCCTCACGAATTTGATCTTCCAAAGTAGGAGATACTATGAGGTTGGCAAGAACGCCTTGAGGAACAACTTGGAGATTCAGCTTGCGGAAAGCTTCACAAAGATCCGGCTGGAAAAGCTTGAGAATTAAGCTGTTGCAATAAGCTTTCCTGCTTAAAGCATCTGCTATGACATTTGCTTTGCCTGGAGTATATTCGATACTCGGATTGTACTCTTGAATCATTTCGACCCATCGAGTCTGCCTGAGGTTGAGATTGGGCTGAGTGAAGATATACTTGAGACTCTTGTGATCAGTGAAAATGTCCACTTGTCTTCCCAACAAGAGATGTCTCCACGTAACCAAAGCATGGACAACTGCCGCCAACTCAAGATCGTGAGTGGGGTAGTTCTTCTCGTTGGGCTTCAACTGCCGAGAGGTATAGGCCACAACTTTCTTCTCTTGCATTAACACAGCACCGAGACCTTGGAGAGAAGCATCACAGAAGACTTCATACGGCTTGGATTCCTCAGGAGGAGTCAAGACAGGAGCTGTGACTAGTTTCTGTTTGAGAGTGTTGAAAGCAACGTCACACTCAGGAGACCAGACGTACTTCACATGCTTCTGAAGGAGATTGGAAAGAGGCTTTGCAATCTTGGAGAAATTCTCAACGAATCTTCGGCAATAGCTTGCAAGACCCAGAAAACTGCGGAGCTGTTTGACATTTTGAGGAGGTTCCCAATCCAGAACTGCGGACACCTTCTCGGGGTTAACAGCGATGCCTTTGGCAGAGATGATGTGACCAAGGAAAAGAACTTCATCGAGCCAAAACTCACATTTAGAGAACTTCGCATAGAATTGATACTCTCTGAGCTTGTCGAGCACCAATCGCAAATGTTTGGCATGATCCTGCTTATTCTTGGAGAAGACCAAGATATCATCAAGATACACCAAAACGAATTCATTGGTATAGGGGTTGAAGATGAAATTCATCATCCGAGAGAACACCGGAGGAGCATTGACAAGGCCGAAAGACACGACAGTATATTCATAAGAACCAAAGCTCGTTCTGAATGATGTCTTGGGAATATCTTCTTCACGAATGCGAATCTGATGATAACCCATACGAAGGTCAAGCTTCGAGAATACTTTAGCGCCTTTGAGTTGCTCAAATAGCTCATTGATGTTGGGAAGTGGGTACTTGTTCTTGATTGTCTTCTTGTTCAATGGACGATAGTCGACACAAAGTCGGTCCGTGCCATCCTTCTTCTTGACAAAAAGAACACCACAACCCCATGGAGAAGAACTCGGTCTGATCAAACCCAGACGTTCTTGTTCATCAAGCTGCTTCTTCAATTCCTTCAGCTCGTTAGGTCCAAGCTTGTATGGACGCTTGCAAACGGGTACAGTACCAGGCTCTAGTTCGATAACGAACTCAACTGGCCGGTGCGGAGGCATACCCGGAAGCTCTTTTGGAAAGACATCTTGATACTCGCAAACGACTGGAATTTGAGAGATGGCATCCAATTCGCCCTTCTCATTGAGAGAGAAAAACCGAATGGTTTCATCACGAGCGGCAAAAATAATCACATCCTCAGACGAGTGTGTCAATTGAATTTCTCTGGCAGCACAATCAAGTTGAGCCTTGTGCTTAGAAAGCCAGTCCATCCCGAGAATAAGATCAATATCCGAGTCACCAAGAACAATTGGAGAAGACTGAAATGCATAATCGCCCATCTTGATGGTAACATTCGGAACCATGGAACTTGCATTCATGCATTTGCCTGGAGAGACAACTGCTAACGGCCTAGGCAATCCTTGGAAAAGCAATTCATGCTTGGATGCAAAAGGTCTTGATATGAAAGAAAGAGATGCACCAGTATCAAAAAGAACTTTTGCAGGAATATCATTAACAGGAAGATTACCCATTATCACATCAGTAGATTCCTCCGCTTGAGCTGCATTCATCATGTTCACCTTTGCAAACTTTGGATTATGCTTGACCACTGCATTGCTGGAAGATCTGACAGGAGGAGGAGGAGGAAGACGCCTCTGGTTGAAGCACTTGTTAGCATAGTGACCTTTCTGCTGACATTTGTTGCAAGTCACCTCTGAGAGTGGACGGTGATAAGGAGCATTGGACTTGGGAGCTTGATTCTGAGACTTGTTCTGATAGCCAGAGTTGGAAGAGTTTGAAGAACCATGGCCACCTTTGTTCTTCTGCTGGTAAGGCTGATGAAACGGAGGAGGAGGAGGCAACCAGAACTTCTGTTGCTTAGCTGTCACAAGTGAGGAAGAAGAAGACTGAACTGCGTCCCTGACTCTTTTCTTAGAAGCCTCACACTTGAGCTGAGCAGCCTCTTGCTTCAGTGCCATATTGTAGAATTGATCAAACTGAGTAGGCTCAACAAGAACGAGAGCTAACTGCAGATCCTCTTTAAGGCCACCTCGGAAGTGATAGATCATGCTCTTCTCATCAGGAACGTCTTGTTTAGCGAAGCGAGCAAGTTTCTGAAACTGAATGTTGTATTGATACACAGACATGTTTCCTTGCTTGAGATTGCGGAACTCCTCACGCTTGCTCTCAACAACACTTTGTGGAATGTGGTGCGCTTTGAAGTCCCGATAGAAGTCAGTCCAAGTAATCACACGACCTCCTCTGGAATCTTTGTATTGCTGAAACCAATCAGCAGCTTGGTCCTTGAGCTGGAAAGAAGCGAACTTGACAAAGTCCTCAGGCCTGACATTTCTACATTCAAAATGCTTGTTGATGTCCACGAGCCAATCATCGGCATCCGTGGCCTCGGCACAGTAGCTGAAAGACTTGGGCTGATTTGCGAGAAACTGGTTGAGAGTGGCAAAGTGAAACTGATTGTTGCCTTGACCTTGATTGCCTTGATTGCCTTGCCCTTGAGTACGTTCTTGCAAGAGTTGCAGAATCATCTGAGCATTGGCGTTGGTGGCTGCCATGATTGCTTGCCGTGCCTCCGGAGGTGGAGGTGGTGGCGGAGGGTTCGCTTGACTCCCTTCATTGCGATCCGGATTCTGACGCGTTGGCGGAGCCATCCTGAAGAGGGTGACATCCGTTAGCATCTTGATAGACAAAAGATAAGTAGAATCAACGGACAGAAATTGCAACATATAGTCTTCACAATAAACATTCGAACGAAGATGAACGAATGACTTCCGTAGTAAAATCATCACACTTCCATAAGTTGAGAAGCCACTTGAAAAAGATATGGAATGAACATATGAATTCGAAGCAACTCGAATACCACAATACAAAATAAAACAAAGTATTGGCTTGCAGAATAAGCCGGAACAAACATATGGTAGATATTTCGTCCGAAGTTTTCGTGGTGGGGCCCACACGGGCTCAATCGTACAGCACCATCATGTACAAGGCTGTGCACATGACATACGAAGCATCCCCGAGTCGGCAAAGCCATGGACTCTTTAAGACACAACGAGACCACTATAAAATCAACCGTATACAGGCGGACCACTAGACGTCGAACCCCAATCTCATATCATGCGTCTGTCGGAAAGATATCCTAAGGCTACTAGAATTCCCACTTATAAACTCCCGAAACTTTCTGGTTATGCAATCTGGTGTAGGGGATACAGGGGACACAAAATATATCACCCAAACTAACAATCCCTAGATCCAGCTGTATCCATCCGTCAACACATAACCAAGAAACCTTCGGAAATCGTTTACCTCAACCTTCGAAAAAAACATCCGTTATACAAGTTATGGCAATACTCCCGAACTCCCGCCCCAGTACTGGGTGGCGTCGAGGTGATCTCACCAACAACTGCATAAAAGAGATTTCGATGTCGGCGAAACTCAGGTATTCCAGAACTGCAACGATAAAATTGTGACGACAACACCTCGGAGCTCAACTCCCCGGGACACTGCCACAACCCCTAAATGACAGGAGGCACCAAGAACAATGTTCTCGTCACAAATCCATCGGAACGACTCCAAGATACCCGCGTGATCCTAAAAAAAAATTTAGTGAAATTTGAGGAGAGAATAGTCAAAACTTCTACGTCAGGAGACCTCACCAGAGCGACGAAGGGACTGAGGAGTAAAAAGAATCCTACTCTTCGATATATATAATCCTAAGACTCAAAACATTTTCTGTTCTAGACTCAACAACGTCAGCGATTCGATCAAGTAGGGGGCTCCTAAGTCGGGGATGGCTCTGATACCAACTTGTAATGCCCACGATGCGGCTATATCTCCCACGTGTCGGGGCAGACTTAGAGGCATAACTGCATAGTGGTTTTGTCGCAAGAAGGGTCATCTTCACACAATCCCATGTAATGAACAAGAAAGGGATAAAGAGTTGGCTTACAATCGCCACTTCACACAATGCATAAATATCATTCATACATCATCCAAAATACAGTCATATAGACCGACTACGGTCAAAATCCAGATGAAAATAAGACAACCCCAAATGCTAGATCCCCGATCGTCCCAACTGGGCTCCACTACTGATCATCAGGAAAAGACACATAGTAACGACCACGATCCTCGTCGAACTCCCACTTGAGATCGACGCCATCATCTGCACTGGCATCGTCGGCACCTGCAACTGGTTTTGGAAGTATCTGTGAGTCACGGGGACTCAGCAATCTCACACCCGCGAGATCAAGTCTATTTAAGCTTGTAGGACAAGGAGGTGCAAAAGGTGGAGCTGCAGCGGCAAAAGCATATATGGTGGCTAACTTGCGCAAATGAGAGCGAGAAGAGAAGCAATGGAACGGGCGTCATCTAGCAATGACCAAGAAGAGGTCCTGAACACCTACTTACGTCATACATAACACAGACCGTGTTCACTTCCCGGACTCCGCCGAGAAGAGACCATCACGGCGACACACGCACTTGGTGTATTTTACTTGGGTCAAGTGACAAGTTATCTACAACCGGACATTAACAAATTCCCATCTGCCTCATAACCGCGGGCACGGCTTTCGAAAGATATTACCCTGCAGGGGTGTCCCAACTTAGCCCATCATAAGCTCTCACGGTCAACGAAGGATAAACCTTCTCCCGGAAAGACCCGATCAGTCTCGGAATCCCGGTTAACAAGACATCTCGACAATGGTAAAACAAGACCAGCAAAGCCTCCCGAATGTGCCGACAAATCCCGATAGGAGCTGCACATATCTCGTTCTCAGGGCACACCGGATTGTCCAAGCTTCCGATAGGCCAGACCAGAGTTGCCCCTGGTGGCCACCGGCGACTGACAGTTTGGACCAATACTCAGAGGAGCACTGGCCCGGGGGTTTAAAATAAAGATGACCCTCGGGCTCTAGAAAACCCGGGGGAAAAAGGTATAGGTCGCAAATGGTAAAACCAAGGTTGGGCCTTGCTGGAGGAGTTTTATTCAAGGCGAACTGTCAAGGGGGGTCCCATAAATCACCCGACCGCGTAAGGAACGCAAACTCAAGGAACATAATCCCGGTATAACAGTAACTAGGGCGGCAAGAGTGGAACAAAACACCAGGCATACGGCCGAGCCTTCCACCCTTTACCAAATATATAGGTGCATTAATTAAATAAGAGATATTGTGATATCCCAACATATCCATGTTCCGACATGGAACAAACTTCAACTTCACCTGCAACTAGCAACGCTATAAGAGGGGCTGGGCAAAAGCGGTAACATAGCCAAACAACGGTTTGCTAGGAAAGGATGGTTAGGGGCTGACATGGCTGAAATAGGAGACATGATATAGCAAGTGATAGGTAGCGGAGCATGGCAATAGAGCGAACAACTAGCATAGCAAAGATAGAAGTGATTTCGAGGGGTGGTCATCTTGCCTGCAAGATTCTCAGAGTTGTCGAAAGCTTGATCCTCGTAAGCGTACTCGACAGGTTCCTCGTTCACGAACTCGTCTCCCGGCTCTACCCAAGACAAGAACACAAGCAAACGGAACCACAATCAACAACGAGAAATGCGCAAGCAACATGATGCAAACATGTATGATATGCAAGATATGATATGCGATGCATATGCGTGCTCCGGAAGGAAAAAGATGAACATGGCAGTAACTTGGCAAACCAAGCATGCCACTGGAAAGATGAGATGATTTCGGTCGAAATCGATATAAAGATCACCGGAATCGGATGCACGGTTTGCAAATGGCAAGCAAAACAAGAATGACACTAATCTGCGATAAACAGCAAGATAGCACTTAAAATGCAACAAGTAACAATGCTACAGCACCCCAACATAGCAACAAAGCACATGGCAGTAATCTACAGGAGATGCTTGACAAAAAATGAACACTGAGATACGGCTAGTTCACAACATAACAAGCTCAAACAAGCATGGAAAAAGTGCAAAAGATTACAGGTTCACAGACTTAGTGAAAGACTGGACATGGCCGAAATCAGCATCAGGTAGCAATGTTCAGAGCACAAAATCAACATGCTACAAGAACTTAACATAGCAAAACAAGACATGGTAGTGTTCTGCTAAATGCACATGACAAAAGTCCCTTACTGACCATAAGCCAAAAAGGACCAGAAGATATGATGGCAAGCATGTAAACATAGCAAGTTTCGTTATCAGGTTTCAGACTTAGCAGAAAACAGAGCATGGCAGAAATATTGATATGTAGGCCTCTTTGTGAGCTTGATGCACTCACTACAGAGCAATGCATGACAAACAAAGCATACCTACAGCAAGATGGCATGTTTATGAAGCTATCCATGGCAAGAACAATTGCATAGCATATATGGATCAACTACAATAAGCTTGGCAAAAATGCATGTCATGTTAAGAATCTGCCAGAAATATTTTATAGCAAAAGTAGAGCAAGATTGAGTCATGCTATGTTACTCTAAAATTGCAAACAATTGCAGGAATGGATCAATTACAACTATATCTACAAAACATCCTTACTGAACATCTCCAAAATATGCATGGATCTCTCTCTAGCATCAAGTTTACATGTCAACAAAATTACAGCAGACTAGGACTTAGAGAATTTACCAAGTCCCTGAAATCAGAAATATTACGGGACCTACTTTGCATGCTTGTGCTAGTCACCACATAGATCACAAAACTACATGGACTATACCACTGGAAAGATGGCATGGCATACTTCAAAACACATGTAGAGCTCATGCTCAAAAGATGCACAGAATAAATGATACAAAAATGACAAATCTCCAAGTTCTGATAAGAACCAGAGAATAACAGCAACTAGCCCTCTTCCAACGAAGATTTGGGCATCAAGATGACCTCTAATGAAAATGATGCAATTGAACAAAATGAAGAGCATCATGAGGCGAACAATTTGACATATTATACGCGTGAATCGAAGCTATATGCACAAAGTTACGGCATCGGGAACATAGCAAGTTGCTGAGAATAAATGCGGACTTGGCAAAAAAACTAGGGTTTCGGGAGTCAACCTCCGTTGACCCAGATGGGATCGGGGCCGGCGTCGTCTCGGGCTCGTGCGCGGCCGAGGCGGCGGCGCGGCTTGCCGGCGGGAGGAGAAGGGAGGAGGCCGGCGACGGGAGAGGACGAGGGGGCGCAGGGGAGCGGCGGCGCCGGCCGGTGGCGGAGCACCCGAGGGCGGCGGCGGC
>NC_057802.1:320389498-320414953 GCF_018294505.1 Triticum aestivum | reverse complement strand
GGCGGCGAGCCACGGCGAGCTACGGGTGGCGGGAGGCGAGGGCGCGCTCGCGGGCGCGCGGCGGCGGAGATGGGCCCCGCGGGCCCGATCCGGGCCCGGCGGGCCTGGCGCGGTGGAGACGGCGGCGGGGGTGACGTGGCGCGATGCCACTGGCCGGGAGCGGCGGCGCGTTTTGTCCGGCGGCGGCTGGACACGTCCGCCCGCGGAGAGGCGATTTAGGGTTACGGGAGACTGCGATTTCGTTTTCGGGATGCCCACATATAAATAGGTAGAAGGAGCTAGGAGGCTCCAAATGAGGTGCGGTTTTCGCCCACACGATCGTGATCGAACGACCTAGAGCATGGAAGAGAGTTTGGTGGGTTTTGGGCTGGTTTTGGAGGGGGGTTTTGCTGGACACTCAAATGGACATTGCGGAGGCCCGGTTAACCGTTGGAGTACCAAACGACCTCCGAATGGAACGAAACTTGACCGGTAGATTCCGGGTGGTATATTAAGACCACTTGACAAGCCTCGGTCCATTCCGAGAAAGTTTGACACACGTACACGAAAGAAAACTAGAGGGGTGCACCGGAGGAGATGGGAGCGCCGGATTGGAAAACGGACAACGGGGAAAATGCTCGGATGCATGAGACGAACACGTATGCGAATGCAATGCACATGATGACATGATATGAAAATGCTTGACATGACAAAATACAAAACGAAAGACAAAACCCGACAACGGAGGGAAAAACATATCACATAGCCGGAAATGGCAAGAGTCGGAGTTACAAATATGGCAAGTTACATGCGGGGTGTTACAATGATGAGCATGATTGCAACGTTGTTAGTACGAATTCCTTGAATATACATGATGCTAATGATATGCAAAGCCACAAGCTTGGGGAAGCTATGTTTGATGAAGATGATATTTTTTGTCGCCCAAGCTTTGATGAGAAAATTTACTATGATGAAAGCATGCCTCCTATCTATGATGATTATTGTGATGACACGTATGCTTTAAAGAATAATGATAACCATGAAACTTGTCATCTTGATCTTAATTTTCAATCGCATGATAGTTATTTTGTTGAGTTTTCTCCCACTATTGTTGATGAGAATAAATTTGCTTATGTGGAGAGTAATAAAATTTCTATGCTTGTAGATCATGAAAAGAATGCTTTAGGTGCTGGTTATATTATTGAATTCATTCATTATGCTACTGAAAATTATTATGAGGGGGGAATATTTGCTTGTAGTAATTGCAATAATATCAAGCTTCCTCTCTATGTGCTTAAAGTTTTGAAATTATGCTTGTTTTGCCTTCCTATGCTAGTTGATTATTGTTCCCATAAGTTTTTCGCTCACAAAATCCCTATGCATAGGAAGTGGGTTAGACTTAAATGTGCTAGTCATATTCTTCATGATGCTCTCTTTATATTTCAATTCTTATATTTTATGTGAGCATCATTGAAATCATCATGCCTAGCTAGGGGCGTTAAACGATGGCGCTTATTGGGAGGCAACCCAATTTTATTTTAGTTTCTTGCTTTTTTGTTCTGTTTAGTAATAAGTAATCTATCTAGCCTCTGGTTATATGTGGTTTTATGTTTTAATTAGTGTTTGTGCCAAGTTAAACCTATAGGATCTTCTTGGATGATAGTTATTTGATCTTGCTGAAAATTCCAGAAACTTTCTGTTCACGAAAACAATTGTTAAAAATTACCAGAACGTGATATAATATTGATTCCAATTGCAGAAGATCAATAAACAAATTATTCAGGTCTTCCTATTTTGGCCGAATTTTTAGAGTTCGAGAAGTTTGCGTTAGTTACAGATTACTACGGACTGTTCTGTTTTTGACAGATTCTGTTTTTAGTGCGTTGTTTGCTTATTTTCATGAGTCTATGGCTAGTAAAAGAGTTTATAAACCATAGACAAGTTGGAATACGGTAATTTTAACACCAATATAAATAAAGAATGAGCTCAGTACAGTACCTTGAAGTGGTGTTTTGTTTTCTTTCGCTAACGGAGCTCACGAGATTTTCTGTTAAGTTTTGTGTTGTGAAGTTTTCAAGTTTTGGGTAAAGATTCGATGGACTATGGAATAAGGAGTGGCAAGAGCCTAAGCTTGGGGATGCCCAAGTCACCCCAAGGTAAATCCAAGGACACCAAAAAGCCAAAGCTTGGGGATGCCCCGGAAGGCATCCCCTCTTTCGTCCTCATCCATCGGTAACTTTACTTGGAGCTATATTTTTATTCACCACATGATATGTGTTTTGCTTGGAGCGTCATGTCATTTTATTTTGTTTTGCTTGCTGTTTGAATAAAATACCAAGATCTGAAATTCTTAAAAGTTCGAGAGTCTTCACATAGTTGCATAATTATTCGACTACTCATTGATCTTCACTTATATCTTTCGGAGTAGTTTGTTGCTTGCTCTAGTGCTTCACTTATATCTTTTAGAGCACGACGGTGGTTTTATTTTGAAGAAATAGATGAACTCTCATGCTTCACTTATATTATTTTGAGAGTTTTTAGAACAGCATGGTAATTGCTTGAGTTATGAATTTAGTCCTAATATGATGGGCATCAAGAGGGGTATAATAAAAACTATCATATAAAGTGCATGGAATACTATGAGAAGTTTGATTCTTTATGATTGTTTTGAGATATGAAGATGGTGATATTAGAGTCATGCTAGTTGAGTAGTTGTGAATTTGAGAAATACTTGTTCTAAAGTTTGTGATTCCCGTAGCATGCACGTATGGTGAACCGTTATGTGATGAAGTCGGAGCATGATTTATTTATTGATTGTCTTCCTTATGAGTGGCGGTCGGGGACGAGCAATGGTCTTTTCCTACCAATATATCCCCCTAGGAGCATGCGCGTAGTACTTCGTTTCGATAACTAATAGATTTTGCAATAAGTATGTGAGTTCTTTATGACTAATGTTGAGTCCATGGATTATACGCACTCTCACCCTTCCACCATTGCTAGCCTCTCTAAATACCGCGCACCTTTCGACGGTATCATACACCCACCATATATCTTCCTCAAAACAGCCACCATACCTACCTATTATGGATATTTCATAGCCATTCCGAGATATATTGCCATGCAACTTTCCACCGTTCCATTTATTATGACACGCTCCATCATTGTCATATTGCTTTGCATGATCATGTAGTTGACATTGTATTTGTGGCAAAGCCACCCTTCATAATTCTTTCATACATGTCACTCTTGATTCATTGCACATCCCGGTACACCACCGGAGGCATTCATATAGAGTCATATTTTGTTCTAAGTATCGAGTTGTAATTCTTGAGTTGTAAGAAAATAAAAGTGTGATGATCATCATTATTAGAGCATTCTCCCAAGTGAGGAAAGGATAATGGAGACTATGATTCCCCCATAAGTCGGGATGAGACTCCGGACTAAATAAAAAAAAGAGAGAAAAAGGCCATAAAAAAGAAGAGAAAAGGCCAAAGAAAAAAATGAGAGAAAATGAGAGAAGGGACAATGCTACTATCCTTTTACCACACTTGTGCTTCAAAGTAGCACCATGATCTTCATGATGGAGAGTCTCCTATGTTGTCACTTTCATATACTAGTGGGAATATTACATTATAGAACTTGGCTTGTATATTCCAATGATGGGCTTCCTCAAAATGCCCTAGGTCTTCGTGAGCAAGCGAGTTGGATGCACACCCACTTAGTTTCTTTTGTTGAGCTTTCATACACTTATAGCTCTAGTGCATCCGTTGCATGGCAATCCCTACTCACTCACATTGATATCTATTGATGGGCATCTCCATAGCCCGTTGATACGCCTAGTTGATGTGAGACTACCTTCTCCTTTTTGTCTTCTCCACAACCACCATTCTATTCCACCTATAGTGCTATGTCCATGGCTCACGCTCATGTATTGCGTGAAGATTGAAAAAATTTGAGAACATCAAAAGTATGAAACAATTGCTTGGCTTGTCATCGGGGTTGTGCATGATTTAAATATTTTGTGTGATGAAGATAGAGCATAGCCAGACTATATGATTTTGTAGGGATAGCTTGCTTTGGCCATGTTATTTTGAGAAGACACGATTGCTTTGTTAGTATGCTTGAAGTATTATTGTTTTCATGGCAATATTAAACTTTTGTTTTGAATCTTATGGATCTGAATATTCTTGCCACAACAAAGAAGATTATATTGATAAATATGTTAGGTAGCATTCCACATCAAAAATTCTGTTTTTATCATTTACCTACTCGAGGACGAGCAGGAATTAAGCTTGGGGATGCTGATACGTCTCCAACGTATCTATAATTTTTGATTGTTCCATGCTATTATATTATCTGTTTTGGATGTTTATGGGCTTTATTAAACACTTTTATATTATTTTTGGGACTAACCTATTAACCTAGAGCCCAGTGCCAGTTTCTGTTTTTTGCCTATTTCAGTGTTTCGCAGAAAAGGAATATCAAACGGAGTCCAAACGGAATGAAACCTTCGGGAGAGTTATTTTTGGAACGGAAGCAATCCAAGAGACTTGCAGTGTACGTCAGGGAAGCAACGAGGTGGCCACGAGGCAGGGAGGCGCGCCCCCACCCTCGTGGGCCCCTCGTGGCTCCCCTACCCGACTTCTTTCGCCTATATATATCCATATACCTTAAAAACTTTGGGGAACAGAATAGATCGGGAGTTCCGCCACCGCAAGCCTCTATAGCCACCAAAAACCAATCGGGACCCTGTTCCGACACCCTGCCGGAGGGGGGATCCCTCACTGGTGTCCATCTTCATCATCCCGGCACTCTCCATGACGAGGAGGGAGTAGTTCACCCTCGGGGCTGAGGGTATGTACCAGTAGCTATGTGTTTGATCTCTCTCTCTCTCTCTCTCTCTCTCTCGTGTTCTTGAGGTGATACGATCTTGATGTATCGCGAGCTTTGCTACTATAGTTGGAGTTTATGATGTTTCTCCCCCTCTACTCTCTTGTAATGGATTGAGTTTTCCCTTTGAAGTTATCTTATCGGATTGAGTCTTTAAGGATTTGAGAACACTTGATGTATGTCTTGCCGTGCTTATCTGTGGTGACAATGGGATATCACGTGATTCACTTGATGTATGTTTTGGTGATCAACTTGCGGGTTCCGCGCGTGAACTTATGCATCGGGGTTGGCACACGTTTTCGTCTTGACTCTTCGGTAGAAACTTTGAGGCACTCTTTGAAGTACTTTGTGTTGGTTGAATAGATGAATCTGAGATTGTGTGATGCATATCGTATAATCATACCCACGGATACTTGAGGTGACATTGGAGTATCTAGGTAACATTAGGGTTTTGGTTGATTTGTGTCTTAAGGTGTTATTCTAGTACGAACTCTATGATAGATTGAATGGAAAGAATAGCTTCATGTTATTTTACTACGGACTCTTGAATAGATCGATCAGAAAGGATAACTTTGAGGTGGTTTCGTACCCTACCATAATCTCTTCGTTTGTTCTCTGCTATTAGTGACTTTGGAGTGACTCTTTGTTGCATGTTGAGGGATAGTTATATGATCCAATTATGTTATTATTGTTGAAAGAACTTGCACTAGTGAAAGTATGAACCCTAGGCCTTGTTTCCTAGCATTGCAATACCGTTTGTGCTCACTTTTATCACTTGCTACCTTGCTGTTTTTATAATTTCAGATTACAAAAACCTATATTTACCATCCATATTGCACTTGTATCACCATCTCTTCGCCGAACTAGTGCACCTATACAATTTACCATTGTATTGGGTGTGTTGGGGACACAATAGACTCTTTGTTATTTGGTTGCAGGGTTGTTTGAGAGAGACCATCTTCATCCTACGCCTCCCACGGATTGATAAACCTTAGGTCATCCACTTGAGGGAAATTTGCTACTGTCCTACAAACCTCTGCACTTGGAGGCCCAACAACGTCTACAAGAAGAAGGTTGTGTAGTAGACATCAGCGACCAACGCCAAGCTGGACGCCATCGCCGAGCAACTCAAGGAATTCCAGGCTTGGATGCGAGCGATGGACACCACGACCAAGTCCCTGACGGCTTAGACATCGCTTCTCCAACTCCATGCGGAGGATGCGGAGGCGCAGCTAGATGTGCTCGAGTCGCCGGCACCGCGTCCACGTGATCCGGTCGTCGTCCACAACCCTCCACCAACAGTCGACGTGCGCACGGATCGGCCCGATGGGCACGGCGGGCAACACTATCATCGGGGGCCAGTGGTGGGGGATCCGAGATCCTCCACTCTGCTTCCGAACAACGATACGGCCATTCATGCCCCACACCTGTTCGACAAAGATTTTACCTCAGATGATAGGCGCACATCAACCAATTCACATCGATCTCACTTTGGCTCCACACCTAAAATGGATTTTCCTAAGTTCAATGGGGGGATTATCAAGTTTGGATAGACAATTGTGAGCTCTATTTTGATATCTATAGTGTTCCTGACATGATGAAGGTGAAATTCGCTTCTCTGAACTGTGTGGGCAATGTTGCTTTGTGGCTTAAAATGATCCAGAAGCGACGCAAATTCATCCACTGGCATGAATTGTGTGATGTTGTCAAAGAGAAATGGGGTAAAAACAAACACACATTCCTGATGAGACAATTACTGCTAGTAAACCAAATAGGGTCGGTAGATGAGTACACCTTGAAATTTGACACACTTAGACACCAAATCCTTCTAGTTGATCCTAACACTAGTGAAGTGCTCTTTGTTGAGAGATATCTGGCCGGCATGCGTGCCGACATTCGTTCAAGTGTTATTTTACATCAGCCTGAAGACGTGGATACTGCTAGTTCCTTGGCCTTGTTGTAGGAAGTGGAATTGGAGAACGCGAAGGTTACAAGCTCTGTGAAATTTGGTCATCGCTACGGCAAGGAGACCTCAAGTTCCTCATCAACTGATAAGCTGACAGCAGTGACCAACACTGATGATACCAAGAAAGTGGCAGAGAAACTGGATGCCCTGCAAGCATACCGAAGGGCCAAGAACTTGTCTTTCAAATGTGGTGACCCATGGGCGCGCGGGCATAAATGCCCCTTACAAGGTGCCACTGCACATAATGGAGGAATTATTGGAGGTGCTGCAACTCGACGATCCACCTGATGGTCAAGCTATTTCATATTCTAGCTCAGATGAGGAGGTCATGATGCTTGCTGCTGCAGGGGTGGCAGCCCCCACAGCTCGTCGTCGCACCATGCGTGTGCACGGGTGAATTGGAACAAGGAAGTTCTGATCCTTATTGATTCAGGCAACAACTGTTCCTTTGTGGACGCTTCTGTGGTACAAGAATTACACCTAGAGGCAAAGGAGGTACCTGCCGCTACCTATGTGATTGCAGGCGGAGGCACTCTTACTAGTTCTCATGTTGTATCACCATTGGTCTGGTGGACTCAAGGGCATACATTTCGTCAAGAAGTTAAGGTGCTACCCCTTGGTTGTTATGATCTGATCATCAGAGCTGACTGGTTAGAGGAGCACAGCCCTATGCGGGTACATTGGCGCAAAAGACGGATGGAGTTCACACATGAGGGGCGCAGAATTTGTCTGTTGGGAATCCAAGATCAACAACCAAAGTGTAAGCAAATTTCTCCCAAGAAATTAAAGGGACTTCTCCGGCGCGGTGCTGTTCAGCAGGTCGTTTGAATACAACCAGTGCATCAGGAGCAGGACTTGTTTTCTCTCCAGTCTGCCCCTGCAACTGATACACCCTTGCTCACAGAAGTTCAGGAGGTGCTGCAAGAGTTTCAGGAATTATTCTGCCCGCCAATGTCGCTCCCACCCAGACGTGCACACGACCACAAAAATCCCTTGGTGCCAGGAGCTCAAGCTGTCAGTGCACGCCCATATCGTTATACCCCTCAATAGAAAGATGAGATTCAGAGGCAAATTAAAGAGATGCTCCGCATCGGTATTATTCGTACTAGTACTAGCTCGTTTGCTTCCCCAGTTCTGCTAGTTCGCAAAAAGGATGGAACATGGCATTTTTGCATTGATTATCGGCAGCTCAATGCAATCACACTTAGGAGCAAACACCCCATGCCTATAGTAGGCGAGTTGTTGGATGAACTTGCAGAGTCAGTCTGGTTTACAAAATTGGATTTGCTATCAGGCTACCATCAACTCCAAATCGCTGAAGGGGACGAATTCAAGACAGCCTTTCGTACTCATCAAGGTCTTTATGAATTTTTGGTGGTGCCCTTTGGGGTGACAGGAGGTCCATTTTATTTCCAAGGATGGTTGTATGCTGTGTTGGAACCATTGTTGCGAAAAGGGGTGTTGGTCTTTATGGATGACATTTTGATCCACAACTCGATGTTGCAAGAGCATATTAGCCAACTCTGTGTAGTTTTTCGACTCCTAAAAGAGAACAAGGTGGTGATCAAACGGTCCAAGTGTGAGTTTGCTACCAAACAGATCGAATACCTGGGGCGTCGAATCAGTGCCGATGGCGTCGCTACGGATCCTGCCAAAATCGCAGCAGTCTAGTCTTGGCCTACACCAACAAACACCGGGACCTTGCATGGATTTCTCGGTTTGACAGGATACTACCAGAAATTCATCCAACACTAGGGCATGATAAGCAAACCATTAACTACACTCCTTTGCAAGGGAGTGTCGTTCCAGTGGACCCCAGATGCAGATAAGGCCTTTCAATTATTGAAATCTGCATTGAGACAAGCTCTGGTTCTAGCCCTTCCCAATTTTCATGATACCTTCGTTCTGGAGACGGATGTGTGTAACACAGGGATTGGGGCAGTATTGATGCAGCGAGGACACCCTATGGCTTACCTTAATCGAGCACTTTGCAAAAAAATCAAGCCCTCAGCACGTATGAAAAGGAATGCCTTGCTATTTTGATGGCAGCGGACAAGTGGCGTCCCTATCTTCAGCACCAATAATTCCTCATCCGAACAGATAAAAAAGCCTTACTACATCTGACTGAACAAAGGCTGACTACACGCATTCAGCACAAGGCCTTCGTTAAATTAATGGGACTCACCGATATGTCTCCAACGTATCTATAATTTTTTATTGTTCCATGCTGTTTTATTATCATTGTTGGATGTTTTACAATCATTTTATAGCAACTTTATATCATTTTTTGGGACTAACCTATTGACATAGTGCCTAGTGCTAGTTGTTGTTTTTTGCTTGTTTTTTACTTCGCGGAAAATCAATACCAAACGGAGTCCAAACGCATTGCAACTTTTTTGGAGATTTTTTCTGGACCAGAAGACACCTGTTGGCCCAGAGAAGTACCAGAGGGGGGCTCCGAGGGGAGCACAACCCACCTGGGTGCGCCTGGGGGCCCAGGCGCACCCTGGTGGGTTGTGCCCACCTGGGCCGCCCCACACCGCCTCTTTGCTCTATAAATAACCCAATGTTCCAAAAACCCTAGGGGAGTCGAGGAAACACAATTCCAGCCGCCGCAAGTTCCAGAAACCACAGATCCAATCTAGATAGCATCACGGGGGGTTCATCATCCTCATTGGTGCCTCTCTGATGATGCGTGAGTAGTTCATTGTAGACCTTCGGGTCCGTAGTTAGTAGCTAAATGGCTTCCTGTCTCTCTTTTGATTCTCGATACAATGGTCTCTTGGAGATCTATTTGATGTAACTCTCTTTTGCGGTGTGTTTGTTGGGATCCGATGAACTTTGAGTTTATGATCAGATCTATGTTTTTATCCATGAAAGTTTTTTGAGTCTTTTGATCTCTTATATGCATGATTACTTATAGCCTCGTATTTCTTCTTTGAATCTTAGGTTTAGTTAGGCCGACTAGATCGATTTTTCTTGCCATGGGAAGTGGTCCTTTGTGATGAGTTCGATCTTACGGTGCTCAATCCCAACAACAGAAGGGCAAATAACACGTATGTATCGTTGATATTAAGGATAACAAGATGAGGTCTATTCCTACATGAATAGATCTTGTCTACATCATGTCATCGTTCTTATTGCATTACTTCATTTCTCCATGAACTTAATACACTAGATGCATGCTGGATCGCGGTCGATGTGGGGAGTAATAGTAGTAGGTGCAGGCAGGAGTCGGTCTACTAATCTTGGACGTGATGCCTATATAATGATCATTGCCTGGATATTGTCATAATTATTTGAAGTTCTATCAATTGCTCAACAGTAATTTGTTTACCCACTGTAGGCTATTTTTCTCAAGAGAAGCCACTAGTGAAATCTTCGGCCCACGGGTCTATTTTCTCATCTTATATTTTCAGATCTACATTACTATTTGCCTGTCTTTTATTTGCATCTTTGATTTTCAGATCTATTATTCCAAAAATCCAAAAATACCTTGCTGCACATTTTTGTTATTTATTTTATTTCGCGTTTCCGTGAGATCTATTTATCCAATCTACTACAATTTTATCTATCTCTCTATCCGGGAGGGATTGACAACCCCTCTTACACATCAGGTTGCAAGTATTTGTTCTTTGTGTCCAGGTACCATTTACATACTGTTGCGTGGTTCTCCTACTGGTTCGATAATCTTGGTCTCATCACTGAGGGAAATACCTACCATAGTTGTGCTGCATCATCCCTTCCTCTTTGGCGAAATACCGACGTAGTTCAAGCCGCATCAAAAGGAATTTTTGGCGCCGTTGCCAAGGAGACATCATCAACACCTATTAGGTTCCTAATCATAACTCTCATCTCCTTGCAATTTACATTATTTGCCATTTGCGTCTCGTTTTCATCTCCCCCACTTCACAAAAATTTGCCGTTTTATTCCCCCTCTTGTTTGTTCACTGTTTTCTTGTTAGATCTGTTTTTGTTTGCAATCTTGTTTGCGTAGTTGCGATGTCTCAAGAAAATACCAAGTTGTGTGATTTTTCCAATACCAATAATAATGATTTTATTAGCACTCTGGTTGCTCCCCCCGCCACTAGTGTGGAGTCTTGTGATATTACTGCCGCTTTGTTGAATCTTGTTATGAAAGATCAACTTTCCGCTACTCCTAATGAGGATGCCACGTCCCATCTCAACACATTCATGGAATTATGCGATATGCAAAAGAAAAAAGATGTGGACAATGGTATTGTGAAGTTGAAATTATTCCCGTTTTCTTTGCGAGATCGTGCAAAAAAAATTGGTTTTCTTCTTTGCCTCGCAATAGTATCGATTCTTGGGATAAGTGCAAAGATGCTTTTATTACTAAGTATTTTTCGCCCGCGAAAATTATTTCCCTTAGAACACAAATCATGAATTTTAAGCAACTTGATCATGAACATGTTGCGCAATTTTGGGAAAGAATGAAATTGATGCTAAGAAATTGTCCTACTCATGGTTTAAATCTTTGGATGATCATACAAAAAATTTATGCGGGATCAAATTTTGTTTCTAAAAATCTTTTAGATTCCGCCGCGGGTGGTATGGAAATTACTTTGGGTGAAGCTAATAAATTGCTTGATAATATTAGGGAAAATTATTCTCAATGGCACACTGAAAGAGCACCTACTAGTAAGAAAGTTAATTCGGTTGAAGAAATCTCTACTTTGAGTGAAAAAGTTGATGCTCTTATTAAATTGGTTGCTAATAAAAGTGCTCCTATTGATCTTAATGATGTGCCTTTGTCTACTTTGATTAAGCAAAATAGTGATTCCATGGACGTGAATTTTGTCTCTCGAAATAATTTTAATAACAATGCTTATAGAGGTAATTTTAATCCTAGGCCTTTTCCTAGTAATTCCTCTAATAATTATGGTAATTCCTATGGTAATCCTTCTTATAATAATAATAATAGAAACACCTCTGATCTTGAGAATAATATTAAAGAATCTATCAATGCTCAAAAAGTTTTCAACAATACAATAGAAGAAAAGTTGAGTAAGATTGATGATATGTCTAGAAACATTGATAGAATTTCAAATGATGTAGAAAATCTCAAGTTGAAATTTTTTGTGCCTAAGGTTGAAGAATCAATTAAAGCTTTATATGTTTCTATGGATGAAAGTAAGAAAAGAACCGCTATTCTTAGAGCTAAAAGAGATTTTTTATAAAAAAGTGTTTTCTAATGATTTCTTTCATAAAATTGATGAGGATCTTAAAGTGGTTGGTGTTTCTTCTATTGATTCCTCGTTTAGTAAAATTAAAATTGATGATAAAGGGACTAAAGAAGATTCAACTTTTGCTACAAGGCGTCCCGATAATTCGGAGGGTGAAAATCTTGTTGAGAAAATTGATAAAAGTGGGTTTGGAGAAGTCAAAACTTTAACCAGTGATGTGCTCACTCTTTTGGATTACAAAGACTTTAATTATGATAATTGCTCTTTGATTTATTGTATTTCTTTGTTGCAATCCATGATAAATTCACCCCATGCTTATGAACAAAATAAAGCTTTTACTAAACATATCGTAGATACCATGATGAAAGCTCTGGAAGAAAAGTTGGAATTAGAGATCTCAATTCCTAGAAAATTACATTATGAATGGGAACCCGCCATTAAAGTCAAGATTAAAAATTATGAATATTTTTCTTTATGTGATTTGGGTGCTGGTGTTTTCAATATTCGAAAATCTTTATGTGATGTGCTTGGTCTTACCGATATTGAAGATTGTTCTTTAAATTTGCACTTGACAGATTCTACTATTAAAAAGCCTTTGGGAAGAATTAATGATGTTCTTATTCTTGCAAATAGGAACTATGTGCCCATAGATTTTATTGTTCTTAATATTGATTGTAATCCGTCTTGTCCTATTACTAGCAAAAATGTCCGTGCGTTGCAACGGGAGAAAAAATATACTAAAAGAACACAACATGCAAGGCACAAAAATTAGGCTTGAAGGCATACATATTCTTATGTCAAACGTGTACCAAATCCTCATGCACATCAGGCAACATTGTTGACTTATTTTTTGCCATTAAATCGTCCCAGCTCACGAATTGCCCAGTTTACTTGGTCGACGGTAAAATTAATTGAAATCTCTATATTTTTGCTGGCCCTTGATCAATTGCAGGAAGCAATGTCTCTGTGACCAACAGATCATCTGCCCCTTTCTCTTGTTCTGATGCAGATGGTGGGACATAGCTATCAGGAAAGGGTATTCACAAAAAAAAACTATCCGAAAAGGGTGAAGGGGAGGGTCAGAAGGCAGCTGCTAAGAAATATGTAAGATGTTTGAGGATGTCAAAAAAAAAAATGTTAGATGTTTGAGGGTTAATAGCAGATGGTTGATAAGGCAGTTTGATGAACAGACTTCTAGTACAATACAACAGCAGAACTTGAGAAAAATTGTTACTCCCGTCCTTCGGACTAAGGAGTGGTCAGTACATCTGATGTGCCCCATAAGTTCTTCTATCTAAAGTAGGAATGTTTTGCTATAAAAAAAAGTACACTGCCCCTGTTGCAACATGCAAAGACACATGAGGATGTGATCAACTCATCTCAACTCCTTCAACTCCTCCAAGTAAGTTGTTTCCTTATGTGACATTGATTCAGGAGCTGTCCCATCAGACTATGTTCCCTCTGTATAAAACACAAACAGAAATTCCAGTTATCCTAGTACTTCTGTTTTGAAATTGCAGTAAATAAAAAAAATGTAAAATAAACAGAAACAACAGAAATTGTGAAGTACAACAACAGCAAGCCACCAATTTCCCGCAAGTGATCTTGCATGACCAATGCGAACTATCCTTATTACAGATTATTAGAATGTCGAGGTAAGGAGTAGTTTAACCACCAAACTGTACTACAGTACTAAGTTTTATTTTGTTCCAAACAGTGTGTCAATTCACATGGGCTCAAGCTTAATGTGGTAACTTCCAATCGACAAACAAAACAGATATCTTTGAACAGTTAAGTAAGCATATAAATTCCAATATCATACAAAGAGAAGTAAATATAAGAAAACCTGTCAGCAAAAAAACCATGGAACTATATTCACATTCATGCTTGAATCTTTAATCTAAGAAAACTGTAAAATTGCCTACATGTAATTTTGTACCCGCAGACCCATAATTTTCCAAAATTTGACCTACATCTACATCTCAAATCTTGTTTGCAATCCTAATGAACGTCTGCCACACACTGAGTAGTACTCACATCACTTGGCAGACCATCCTGTTGGGTAGCAGGATTTCTGACATTAGTAGGTTTTGGAGAATATCATTGCCATTTAATCAAGGCTAGAAGCTGAAGCTTGACTGAAGAACATAGCAGAAATGAACTTGACTAAGTAAATAGATCAACAACTCGTTTGCTGGTAAGTACCCAGATTTTGATATTGACAAAATCTAAACCCCAAGACCAGTGATACTGACAGCAGAGCAAGAAACCTTTAGGGAGAAAGGTAAATTGGCTATTTGAAACGCCGTTGCGGATGTGATGTTTCCTGTTCCCCTGCTCCAGCATCACCAGATCCACGCATCCCCGAAAAGAATTCCGCTGCTGGCTTTCCCGCCTTGCGGCCTCCCCTCCTGAACAACACAAAGTCAAATAAAGTAACTCAATCACTGAAAGTTCTTTCTCATACATGAGTATCAAAGGTGTCATGAATGAAGTTGTTGAGAATGATAACAATGTACTACTCAATCATAATTGCTTCAGTAAAAGGAAAATAACATAATCTCTTGGTGTACAGAATGGAATATATATGCCAGCTCTGATTGCCATGGTTCAATCACTCCAACACACACAAAATGGTGGAGATGTCATCTCCGGCAGCAAGGTTTTTTGTTCTTCTCCCTTCTGACCATCTCACTCCCTCTATAATGACTCAGGGGAGCAAACTCACCAGGAGCTCGTGGCGTCAAAAATTAAGCACAAGACACACCCCCGAGACCTCAGACTGCAGCATCAACGATCTAACCATCAGTCAATCACAGTGTAGCAAAGGCGGAAACACGCCACATTAGCGCGCAGACTAATTCCGATTTTGATGCGATTCACATCCAACGATAGTGCTACAACGCCATCCTGCAAGGCCGAACGAGCATGAGCTGCTTGAGGGGTTCCGGGAGCGCGGCAACGAGCACCTTCCCGTGTCCCCGCCGACGCCGGCGCCAACGGCGCGCCGCGAGCACCGTGTGCTGTAGGTGGCCTGAAAGTTCCGGCTCGGGGCATCGGATACGGCTGGAATAAAGAGCCGTTTCAGCTCCTCCAGTTGGTAGTCTCACGATGATGGCAACCACCCGGTTAAATTGAAACTGCTGGCAGTACACCTGTGATCCTCCGCTGCATCAAGTATCAACCATCATAAGATTGATTCCTTATTTGGTCTGAAAAGAGTGATTATATTCGCTGTAGTTGTTCTGATAACCTCTTAATATTTCAGTCCAAGGTATACGCCGAAACTGGTGGACAAGATTGAGAAGCTTGGTGGAGCGCACCATGTTTTGACCCACATGTATGTTCAGACTTACATAGTTCTATATGTATCTATTGATTGTGCATTTGTGGACCTTTCTATAAGGAGATTGAAGAGTATCTAACCAGTTACCAAACAGTGATGATGTAGTGGATCATTGGAAGTGGGCCGAGCGGCCGAAATGCAAAGAGAATCATCCATTCAGGAGATGTAAGAACACCTGTAGAAAGGAACTTACTGGAATATCTAAAGAGCGCTCACACATCATCTTTTGAAGGATATTAGAAATCTATTAGAATTCAGAGATTCTAAAGTTGTAATTTGCTTATGATATTTGCCCTGATTATCTACTGCGATAACCATGCTGATACAGGTAGTGGACATTACTGCTGATGTCGAGTGCAAACTTACTGGAAGTGGTCCCTGGAACATTGAAAATGGAACTTACTATACCCCAGGCCATACCGAAGTAAGAAACTCAACTCAATGAATAGAATTACATTGAATATACGTCTAGCCTTTGGTTACGGATAAGTTTATGGATTAAAGAGGAGCTGCGCTTAGAGATAAGTGCACTACATCTAGCTGGCTGCACTATTAAGGTTAAAATTATATATGTCATTCTTTGGAAGGCAAGATGGTTGCACTATTCTTAAACTTCAGAGAACAAAGCTTGTATGTTGTTCGTTGGAAAGGCAAGATGGCTGGATGGTAATGACGTCATTAAAAGATTCACTCATGAAAACAAAATCATTTTATGTAGAGCTTGGTCTGTTTGTTGTACAAATCGCTAAAGGCGCTATTCACACTGGCGACCATGTGGCAAATAAGAATATTCAGAGCAACTGAATCTCTTTCGGATGTACAGCAAGCAATCAGGTAGTACAATCCACCCTCTTCTCCCTAGTCTTTCAATTGTACCATAGAGTTAAACCTAAATCCTAGTTGATCTATATATATGAATATCTGTCGCACAAACTTGCAGTGAATCTGCAACTGGATAGTTACTGGACCTAGATTTTAAGTGGTATTTACCTGGTAAGCATCCCTTCCAAGTACCGTATACATAATATATATTACCAAAATTCTGTTTGATACCTGGATTTGCAAGCCATCTCGTAAGATTTTCGGTTCAATTGCGTCTTGTTAACTGGACTAATTTGTGAGCTGTCTCTCTCCAGGGCATGGCTATCGAATCCTATATGAAGATGTACAGGCAAAAAATGCAGCAATTGAGTCTCTGCTACTAACTACAAAAACTAAGATTCCAGTGGATAGTATGAGGAAGATGCAGAAGAAAGAGACAGGGAGAGATTCCATTGGGTTGGCGGCCTTTTTTAGATCGATACCTACGGAGGTCATGGCCTCGGCGGAGCTCTGTCCGGGCTTATAGGGCGCAGATGCGGGGCGCCATCTCCGCCGCACACAGCCAGGCTCTCCACCTGTGCTCCAGATTGGAAGGATGGATATGGAGAGGCGACCCTCAGCCACGGCCTGAAACCTGAACCGGAGGAGGAGGAGCGCAGGATCGAGAGGGAGAGGCAGCCCATAGCCACTGTGGGAAACCAGAAGTGATGGAGGAGCCCGTCAAGAAATGATGACCTCGGCTTGGCAATCCCGTTGATCTCGGGGACGTGGGACTCCGGAGGCGGGTGGCGAGCCCTCCATAGCAACGACGGCGGCCACCTCCAGCATCGCGAGATCCAGGGCGACTTGGGAAGGGAGAGGAGCAGCATGCCGGATCCGACGTGCGCTGATTCTGACGCTACCCCGCCTCCCGCGCGTCCTCCTCCTCCTCCCGGTCGTTGCCCGTGGCGGCGAGGAGCGTGCTGAGCAGCCCGTCGCGGTCGGCGGCGCGGGCCCGGAGCGGGCTGGCCTGGGCCTCTGCGTCGGCGAACCGCGCACGGAGGACTCGGACGGCGCGAGGAGGAGGGCACGGCGGAGAGGAGGCAGGCCGCGGTGCGGGGAGGACGGCACGGCGGTGGATGGCGTGGCGGAGGACGCCAGCCGGCGGCGTGGAGGCGGCGGATCCAGATGGGGTGGGAGGCGTGGTCGCTCGTGTTTTCTGGCAGAAATATGAAACGTTATTTAAACTTATTTACTGGACTGCGGGTTAATTTCTCATAAACAGGGGGACGTTTTTGCAAAAAAACACGACGTACGACCAGAAGGAATCGCTGGTTTATTAGTAATCTGTACTTTAGGATCTAACGTCGTGATGGTTCGACCTCCCCTCGTGGTTCGACGACCTCGTTCGATCCCCCGCCTCGTACGCCAACCATCCCACCCCACGATTCGACCTCTTTCTGGTTCTACTGCGCGATTAAAATGGAAGAAAACAACCGCCGGTCCGCCACCCACAAACAGTCCCACACATCCCACGCCCATCTTCCCAATCCATCTCGCCGCTGAGAAAGATCGCCGCCCCGCCCCGCCCTGCTGCACGCTCCTCTGCCACGACTACTCGACGAGCCGCCCTTCTCGATCGCTGTCCGTGGCTCGTCTCGGTCGCTATCGTGTGCCTCGACTTCTCTGGTGGTTGGGGTCAACGGTGTAGGCGGAGTCGCAACCCGCGGCAACCGTAGAAGCAGGCTCCATCGGGGAACGTGACGGGAACCTGCCACCGAAGACGCTTCACGATGGTTCCAAGCGCGCGACAGCTATCCGGACGCAGGCATCGCGTGCGAGCTGGCCTAGCCACAGGAAACCCTCTCGGCCAGCAACGAGACCGGCGCCAATAGCACTTCCTCTCCAGGGGTCTCGCACGGGAGCTATAGGACAGTGTGGCACAGACTGTGGCTGCACCGGTGATCTCGCAATCGCCGTCCACGGTGGCGGAGGCGAGACCGGTGTAGGCCGCTACAACTCTGAATCTCGGTCGCAGGCTGGTGAGTACCGCCTTCTTCGAGGACCCCCCAGCTTGCTTATAGTAAGCCGATGATCGATCATCAGAGTCATTCTGATGTGGCATGGCGTGCATGCTAGATGTTTGCTCATTTGCTTATGTTGTCTATGGTAGGTTCTTTCCACTGAATGTTTTTACCCCTGCGACTCTGCTCCCCCGGGACGATCTCCACTAGCGCCGCTGCCGCCTCCTCTCAGCCTTCGCAAGCAGCGGGTGGATGCACCAGTCACCGATGATGCTTGCTAAAATTCCACATGTTGTGGTGGCGACGACGAACCCGCCTACATGTGCACGGAGACATCTTCTAGCCCCTTGTCAAGGCAAGTCACAACCTAAGGCTTGGTCTTCGTTTTTGGACTGGTGTTTGATCTATAGCTAATTGTTTATATGATGGATATGTGCAGGCAAGAAGCAGACTGATTTTTGTGTAAAACCTGGCTTCTTCTAGAAAGGGTTTGCGTTCAGTTTATGGCTAGTTGTTGGGGTGCTGGACGATGCGCAGGCACGGGTCACCAATGCTTTTTATGATCCATGGAACGGTAATGACTGCCTAATTCACAAGGGATGGATTTTGATTGTTAATATAATTCAGTACTGTATCCAAACTTTTCTGAATCAGTTATCCGTGTAATGTATCCAAAATTTTCCGAACCACTTTTCTGAATCAGTTATCCGTGTACTGTATCCATGTTTCGATTTTGGTGTGCAAACAAATTAGAATGAAAATGCCTCCATGTCAACCATGCATTGGTTGAATATTAATTTTAACCAATAATGTGTAGCATATGTCATTCAAAATAGAAGCAGCCAAACTAATTCTGAAGGTCTACATGGTTCGTTGGGCATCTGTCATTAATACTGAATTTTCAGTGAGAGCTACCTCGCAGTGTAGTATTTTTAACCAAGATATTTGTTTTGTTCCATTACCAACTGAGCATAGGTTCATATATTGTTAGGTGACAAAGATGCAGCTCCAAAAAAAGGAAATAGAGATGGGTTCAGATATCGTGAGACATATATTGTCATGTTAGGAATATATATTAGGACTCCATTCAGTTATACATATAAAAGATGACTGCTTCTGTATTTTCGCCAATATTTTTATGATGATCTTGTCAATAGATTGCTACTAGGTCATCTGTTGTATGTGATTTTGAGGTCTATGATACCGGGGACATAGCTTGTACGTGTTGTTCAAAGATGTAAATTAGATTCTTTTATGAGGTTATGCGAATCCGTGTTAACTTGATGCCAATTGCTAAATCTTCCATATATTAATGTATGCCTATTTCTACCAGTGCCCTTCTATCCATAGCTGAATCTGAAGGATACATGAAGTATGAGTGCTGGTAACTGATAATGTATTTATTTGGTTATTCAAAGCTACTCCCTCCGTAACCAAATTCGGAGGGAGTATGCAACACTCTTTGTTCAATTACTACTTATCTAAGAATTTCATTCTACAATACTTTTTTTAAATTCACTCAAATTAATGTTGCATCAGTTTCTAGACTTCAAGGTATAACACTCTACAGTGGACTTGTGAAATCTGAGATTTAGTGTTTAGGATATTATGATTTCCAAAAATCTTGAATGTAAATCAGCAAATGTGTGATGTGCATACAAAAAAGTTGCTAGAATTTTGATATTTGAATTGAGATTCACACATGTCTTACTATTAGCTTCCCCTTGAATAATTATTTCAAGTCAGCAGCTATATGGAATTGAGGGTTCACTGTTTCATTGACAGCTTTATGTCAATATAGTATTATCTTTAGTTTGGACTTTTGACTTGGCCATAATGGTAGACTAGGAAATATCCGTCCCATTGGTCGGAATACTTATTGTCGACATTACTGTTAATATTTGATGATACATATTACCGGTTTCTATTGTTTCTAGGAGCTGCAAGGCAGTGGTCTTTCTGAAATGTCTAGCATGTAGATCGTACTTATAGTAAAAAGGAACACCTGGCCTGATCGTGTATGGTGCTAGCAGTTATCTGTAGGTATAGCTAAATTGAAGATATATTCTCGCTATTTGCCTCTGTGAGGCTTACGTTTTTTACCATATGACTCAGGATTGTTGTAGGCTTGTAGTAGCCATCTGTAGATCAAAATATAAAATTAAGATGCTCTACGTGAAGGCGAAGCTAATATTTTTCTTGCTACCGCAACAGTGCATTCTGTAGCATTCTATTTATTTTGTATTCATTGAAAAAATTTAAAGGCGCAAAAATATATATATTGTGATCTTTATCCTAACTAGACCATGCTAAACATATATTTTTCGAAGACATCGTTGGGAAGGCAATGGACGGATATCCACCTTTGTTATGTGACCCTTATCCTAACTGGCGCAAAAAAATTGAAGGCGCAAAGATATATTTTTTGAATTCATTTTTTGTATTCTATTACCCATGGCAACGCATGGGCATTCAGCTAGTAAAAAATATAAAAGGTAGAGATACTTGGTAGATCGTTTTTACGTACTATTGGTGCCGTGATTGATATGAAAGAAGGCAATATTACATTTCAATTTCCTTTGAGCAAGGGTATGGGACACTTTCCTATAACAAGAATTAAGCCACTACATTAATCAATCATGAGGGCATCTTATGGATCTAGATCTCAAGATGACAATGCTTAAATCTATGCACTATGCCTAGCTAGGGGCATAAAACGATAGCGCTTGTTGGGAGGCAACCTAATGAATAAAATTTATTTTTGTCTTTTTCTTTCTGTTCTTGAGTGTTTGCACGATTATGCCACTGTTATGATTGTTTTTTTGTGTTTTAGTTAGTTTTTGTGCCAAGCAAAGCCCTTGGGGTCATGTTGGGTGATAGTTGATTTGATCTAGTTGAAAAACAGAATCTTTGCGCGCCAGTCATAGAATTGTGAAAAATCACAGAAGCGCGATAAAATCCTGATTTTTGTACACAAAATTGATATACAAATTTCCTACGTTTTTCCTAATTTCTCAGAATTTTCAGAATTACAGAAGTATTCAAAGTTTTCATATTGCTACAGACTGTTATGTTTTTGACAGATTCTGTTTTCTTTGTGTTGTGTGCTTATTTTGATAAATCTATGGTTTGTATTAGAGGGTATAAGCCATAGTAAAGTTGGAATACAGTAGATATAATGCAAAAATAAAATATGAATGGGTTTGCAACAGTACTTAGAGTAGGGATTTGCTTTGTTATACTAACGGATCTCACGAAGGTTTTGTTGAGTTTTGTGTGATTGAAGTTTTCAAGTTTTGGGTGAGATCACGATGGATGAAGGAATAAGGAGTAAGAAGAGCCTAAGCTTGGGGATGCCCACGGCACCCAAGTTATTATCCAAAGAGGAACAAACAACTAAGCTTGGGATGCCCCGAGTGGCATCACCTCTTTCTTCTAACGACCATCGGTATTTTACCTGGAACTATATTTTTATTCGTCACATATCATGAGTTTTGCTTGGAGCGTCTTGTATTATATGAGTCTTTGCTTGTTTTGCTTTTTATTTTAAGTCAAGTATCCGTGCTGAACACACCTATTTGAGAGAGCCAAAATTATGCTATGATTTGTTAGAATTGCTCTATGTGCTTCACTTAAATTTTTTGAGCTATGGAATTGCTCTAGTGCTTCACTTATATCATTTTGAGCATGGTGTGCTTTATTATTTTTGAAGAAATGCTCTCATGCTTCACTTAGATTAATTTGAGAGTTAGTGATTTTTTTTAGAAATTCTCTCATGCTTGACTTATATTATTTTGAGAGAAGGAAATTTTATGCTCATGTTCTTCACTTAGATTTGTTTGAGCTATCAAAAGCAACATATGAAACTAGTCCCAAAGTGATAGATATTCAAGAGGGATAGACTAAGAACTTTCATAAAGATCATTGCACAAAATAAACTTGATTCTTTGTAATAGTTTTGCGATATGATGATAGTGATATGTGAGTCATGTTGGTGAGTAATTATGGTTTAGTAAGAATATTGATGTTAAGGTTTGTGATTCCCTATGCAAGCACGAAAGTCAATAGTTATGCAATGAAATTACATCCTACTTGTGGTGCATTATTTGGTGTTAGTTATGCTTAATGCTCGCTTATGAGATTTTTCGTTTCTTGGTTGGATGCTTCTCAATCTTTTGCTAGCCTTCATTTGTACTAAGTATGATCACTACTTGTGCATCCAAAATACTTAAACAAGTTTTTGCCATATGAGTCCACCATACCTACCTATATGGAGTATTCTTTTGCCATTCTAAGCAAATTTGCATGTGCCATCTCTAATCTTCAAAATAAATTTCCTTTTTGTGTGCTCGTACCGCTCATGAAACGGTAGGGGGTGGCTGATATTTTTCCTAGCTAGCTGTGTTATTCTCAAGATGAGTGTTTATTCACTTGTCATTGCACGAGAGTACGGCAAAGGTATTAGGGATGCCAAGTCCTGGAATGAAAAATGAATTTACTTTATGTTGTAAAATAATAAATTCCTTGGAAAGTGTTGGTATGGACGGCACCCGTGGAATGTGAAAAGTATGGTGGAAATAGGAATAAACTTTATTTTCTGTTTGGGAACCGCCTTTGATATATCTAGCATGGAAAGTAATGGGAACTACTCGATCATTTTCGTTGACATGAAAGGCATGCCACCCAAAATGTTGTATCTCTTAATTTTTTGCTTTGAGCTCTAGGACCTCTACAAATCCCTACTTCCTTTTGCGAAGGGCCTTTCTTTTTTACTTTATGCAATTTTTATTTTGAGTCTCCATCTTCTCTTGTAAAGCACCAACTAAGGGGCACTATGATCGTACTTGAGCATTGGGTGTAGCTAATATGCGAGTGTGTTTCATGAATAGATCAATGATTGAGCATAATGGGCTAGGGATAACTTGCTTTAGTGTTGATATTTTGAAACACATGGTTGCTTGTTGATATGCTTGAGTATTGAAATCCTCATGTCAAAACTAGAGTATTGCTTTGAATCATATAGAAGTCCAAATGTCCATGCTAAAAAAAAAAGAATATGCGATGAACATCGTGATGGTTCGACCTCCCCTCGTGGTTCGACGACCTCGTTCGATCCCCCCGCCTCGTACGCCAACCATCCCCACCCCACGATTCGACCTCTTTCTAGTTCTACTGCGCGATTAAAAAGGAAGAAAACAACCGCCGGTCCGCCACCCACGCACGGAGTCCCACACATCCCACGCACATCTTCCCAATCCATCTCGCCGCTGAGAAAGATCGCCGCCCCGCCCTGTCCTGCTGCACGCTCCTCTGCCACGACTACTCGATGAGCCGCCCTTCTTGATCGCTGTCCGTGGCTCGTCTCGGTCGCTGTCGTGTGCCTCGACTTCTCTGGTGGTTGGGGTCAACGGTGTAGGCGGAGTCGCAACCCGCGACAACCGTAGAAGCAGGCTCCATCGGGGAACGCGACGGGAACCTGCCACCGGAGACGCTTCATGATGGTTCCAAGCGCGCGGCAGCTATCCGGACGCAGGCATCGCGTGCGAGCTGGCCTAGCCACGGGAAACCCTCTCGGCCAGCAGCAAGACTGGCGCCAATAGCACTTCCTCTCCAGGGGTCTCGCACGGGAGCTATAGGACAGTGTGGCACAGACTGTGGCTGCACCGGTGATCTCGCAATCGCCGTCCACGGTGGTGGAGGCGAGACCGGTGTAGGCTGCTACAACTCTGAATCTCGGTCGCAGGCTGGTGAGTACCGCCTTCTTCGAGGACCCCCCCAGCTTGCTTATAGTAATCCGATGATCGACCATTAGAGTCATTCTGATGTGGCATGGCGTGCACGCTAGATGTTTGCTCATATGCTTATGTTGTCTATGGTAGGTTCTTTCCACTGAATGTTTTTACCCCTGCGACTCTGCTCCCCCGGGACGATCTCCACTAGCACTGTTGCCGCCTCCTCTCAGCCTTCGCAAGCAGCAGGTGGATGCACCAGTCACCGACGATGCTTGCTAAAACTCCACATGTTGTGGTGGCGACGACGAACTCGCCTACATGTGCACGGAGACATCTTCTAGCCCCTTGTCAAGGCAAGTCACAACCTAAGGCTTGATCTTCGATCTTGGACTGGTGTTTGATCTGTAGCTAATTGTTTATATGATGGATATGTGCAGGGCAAGGAGCAGACTGATTTTTTTGTACAACCTGGCTTCTTCTAGAAAGGGTTTGCGTTCAGTTTATGGCTGGTTGTTGGGGTACTGGATGATGCACAGGGACGGGTCACCAATGCTTTCTATGATCCATGGAACGGTAATGACTGCCTAATTCACAAGGGATGGATTTTGATTGTTAATATAATTCAGTACTGTATCCAAACTTTTCTGAATCAGTTATCTGTGTAATGTATCCAAAATTTTCCGAACCACTTTTCTGAATCAGTTATCCGTGTGCTCTATCCATGTTTCGATTTTGGTGTGCAAACAAATTAGAATGAAAATGCCTCCATGTCAACCATGCATTGGTTGAATATTAATTTTAACCAATAATGTGTAGCATATGTCATTCAAAATAGAAGCAGCCAAACAAATTCCAAAGGTCTACATGGTTCGTTGGGCATCTGTCATTAATACTGAATTTTCAGTGAGAGCTACCTCGCAGTGTAGTATTTTTAACCAAGATATTTGTTTTGTTCCATTACCAACTGAGCATTTCATATATTGTTAGGTGACAAAGATGCAGCTCCAAAAAAAGGAAATAGAGATGGGTTCAGATATCGTGAGACATATATTGTCATGTTAGGAATATTTATTAGGACTCCATTCAGTTATACATATAAAAGATGACTGCTTCTGTATTTTCGCCAATCACTACTGCAATCAGCTAATTTGCCATCTGCCAGCTCTTTGCCGTCTGCTAGCTGACGGCAAAGAAGCTCTTTGCCATCAGCTACCCAAAAGCAGATGGCAAAGAAATGGCAGACGGCAAAGAAGCTCTTTGCCGTCCGCGAGCTCTTTGCCGTCTGCCAGCAGACGGCAAAGAATCTTTGTCGTCCGCTGGCAGACGGCAAAGAGAGAGGTGGCCCCCACCCCCCGCCCGTTTGGAAAAACTTAACGGCAAAGAGGCAAAAGGGCGGACGGCAAAGAGAGGCGGACGGCAAAGAGGACACCACCTAACGGCCCGTACCCCCCGCCCGTTACTCTGTTCTCTCCTCGCCGACGCGCCCCGCCACCACTTCCCACCCCACCGC